>NW_027422682.1:377500-380000 GCF_048934315.1 Petromyzon marinus
GGCTGTTAGGGTGGCACAGAAATCCCTCGGAATGGGAAAACGGGTCATTTTCGTGTTGCCACATTGCATGCGAACGGCATGAAACTTCCAGAGGCATTTGCAGCAGGAATGCATGTGCAGTCAAAAAAGTGAATATTTTTCACGGATAGACCCCGTGAAACGCTAGAAATTGGCGGCGATGTCTCTCTTGTGGCTCACGGGGCTGTTAGGGTGGCACAGAAATCCCTCGGAATGGGAAAACGGGTCATTTTCGTGTCGCCACATTGCATGCGAACCGCATGAAACTTCCAGAGGCATTTGCAGCAGAAATGCATGTGCAGTCAAAAAATTGAATATTTTTCACGGATAGACCCCGTGAAACGCTAGAAATTGGCGGGGATGTGTCTCTTGTGGCTCACGGGGCTGTTAGGGTGGCACAGAAATCCCTCGGAATGGGAAAAAACGGGTCATTTTCGTGTCGCCACATTGCATGCGAACCGCATGAAACTTCCAGAGGCATTTGCAGCAGGAATGCATGTGCACTCAAAAAATGTGATATTTTTCACGGAGAGACCCCGTGAAACGCTAGAAGTGGGCGGGGATGTCTCTCTTGTGGCTCACGGGGCTGTTAGGGTGGCACAGAAATCCCTCGGAATGGGAAAACGGGTCATTTTCGTGTCGCCACATTGCATACGAACCGCATGAAACTTCCAGAGGCATTTGCAGCAGGAATGCATGTGCACTCAAAAAAGTGAATATTTCTCACGGATAGACCCCGTGATACGCTAGAAATTGGCGGGGATGTCTCTCTTGTGGCTCACGGGGCTGTTAGGGTGGCACAGAAATCCCTCGGAATGGGAAAACGGGTCATTTTCGTGTCGCCACATTGCATGCGAACCGCATGCAACTTCCAGAGGCATTTGCAGCAGAAATGCATGTGCAGTCAAAAAAAAATTGATATTTTTCACGGATAGACCCCGTGAAACGCTAGAAATTGGCGGGGATGTGTCTCTTGTGGCTCACGGGGCTGTTCGGGTCGCACAGAAATCCCTGGGAATGGGAAAACGGGTCATTTTCGTGTTGCCACATTGCGTACGAACCGCATGAAACTTCCAGAGGCATTTGCAGCAGGAATGCATGTGCACTCAAAAACTTCTATATGTTTCACGGATAGACCCCGTGAAACGCTAGAAATTGGCGGGGATGTGTCTCTTGTGGCTCACGGGGCTGTTAGGGTGGCACAGAACTCCCTCGGAATGGGAAAAGGGGTCATTTTCGTGTTGCCACATTGCATAGGAACGCCATGAAACTTCCAGAGGCATTTGCAGCAGAAAGGCACGTGCACTCAAAAATTTTAATATTTTTCACGCATAGACCCCGTCAAACGCTAGAAGTTGGCGGGGATGTCTCTCTTGTGGCTCACGGGGCTGTTAGGGTCGCACAGAAATGCCTCGGAATGGGAAAACGGGTCATTTTTGTGTGGCCACATTGCATAGGAACGGCATGAAACTTCCAGAGGCATTTGCAGCAGGAATGCATGTGCACTCAAAAACGTCTATATTTTTCACGGATAGACCCCGTGAAACGCTATAAATTGGCGGGGATGTCTCTCTTGTGGCTCACGGGCGCTGTTAGTTAGGGTCGCACAGAAATCCCTCGGAATGGGAAAAGGGGTCATTTTCGTGTTGCCACATTGCGTACGAACGGCATGAAACTTCCAGAGGCATCTGCAGCAGAAATGCATGTGCACTCAAAAACGTCTATATTTTTCACGGATAGACCCCGTGAAACGCTAGAAATTGGCGGGGATGTGTCTCTTGTGGCTCACGGGGCTGTTAGGGTCGCACAGAAATCCCTCGGAATGGGAAAACGGGTCATTTTCGTGTTGCCACAATTGGCATACGAACGGCATGAAACTTCCAGAGGCATTTGCAGCAGAAATGCATGTGCACTCAAAAACGTGAATATTTTTTCACGGATAGACCCCGTCAAACGCTCGAATTTGGCGGGGATGTTTCTCTTGTGGGTCACGGGGCTGTTCGGCTCGCACAGAACTCCCTTGGTCCACCTGATTCGTGCATACAGGCAGCAACTAAAACTCTGTAAACCTGCTGTGAGGACATCTAAACAGTGGACCAGTGAGGCTGTGGAAGATTTGCGGGCGTGCTTAGACTGTACTGACTGGGATATGTTCACGACTGCTACCAATAGTCTGGATGAACTCACAGAGGCTGTGTACATCAGCTTCTGTGAGGACTGCTGTATCCCAACACGTACCAGGGTGAACTTTAACAACAACAAGCCCTGGTTCTCAGCAAAGCTCAAAAGGTTGAGGTTGGAGAAGGAGGAAGCGTTTAGGAGTGGGGATAGAGACAGATTCAAGGAGTCGAAGAACAGGTTTAGCAAAGCGGTGAGAGAGGCTAAACGACTGTACTCAGAGACACTAAAACACCATTTCTCTACTAACGACGCTGCTTCTGTCTGCCAAAGGGCTCAGGCACATCACCAACTACAAACCCAG
>NW_027422682.1:390000-392500 GCF_048934315.1 Petromyzon marinus
ATGCGAACCGCATGAAACTTCCAGAGGCATTTGCAGCAGGAATGCATGTGCACTCAAAAAATGTGATATTTTTCACGGAGAGACCCCGTGAAACGCTAGAAGTGGGCGGGGATGTCTCTCTTGTGGCTCACGGGGCTGTTAGGGTGGCACAGAAATCCCTCGGAATGGGAAAACGGGTCATTTTCGTGTCGCCACATTGCATACGAACCGCATGAAACTTCCAGAGGCATTTGCAGCAGGAATGCATGTGCACTCAAAAAAGTGAATATTTCTCACGGATAGACCCCGTGATACGCTAGAAATTGGCGGGGATGTCTCTCTTGTGGCTCACGGGGCTGTTAGGGTGGCACAGAAATCCCTCGGAATGGGAAAACGGGTCATTTTCGTGTCGCCACATTGCATGCGAACCGCATGCAACTTCCAGAGGCATTTGCAGCAGAAATGCATGTGCAGTCAAAAAAAAATTGATATTTTTCACGGATAGACCCCGTGAAACGCTAGAAATTGGCGGGGATGTGTCTCTTGTGGCTCACGGGGCTGTTCGGGTCGCACAGAAATCCCTGGGAATGGGAAAACGGGTCATTTTCGTGTTGCCACATTGCGTACGAACCGCATGAAACTTCCAGAGGCATTTGCAGCAGGAATGCATGTGCACTCAAAAACTTCTATATGTTTCACGGATAGACCCCGTGAAACGCTAGAAATTGGCGGGGATGTGTCTCTTGTGGCTCACGGGGCTGTTAGGGTGGCACAGAACTCCCTCGGAATGGGAAAAGGGGTCATTTTCGTGTTGCCACATTGCATAGGAACGCCATGAAACTTCCAGAGGCATTTGCAGCAGAAAGGCACGTGCACTCAAAAATTTTAATATTTTTCACGCATAGACCCCGTCAAACGCTAGAAGTTGGCGGGGATGTCTCTCTTGTGGCTCACGGGGCTGTTAGGGTCGCACAGAAATGCCTCGGAATGGGAAAACGGGTCATTTTTGTGTGGCCACATTGCATAGGAACGGCATGAAACTTCCAGAGGCATTTGCAGCAGGAATGCATGTGCACTCAAAAACGTCTATATTTTTCACGGATAGACCCCGTGAAACGCTATAAATTGGCGGGGATGTCTCTCTTGTGGCTCACGGGCGCTGTTAGTTAGGGTCGCACAGAAATCCCTCGGAATGGGAAAAGGGGTCATTTTCGTGTTGCCACATTGCGTACGAACGGCATGAAACTTCCAGAGGCATCTGCAGCAGAAATGCATGTGCACTCAAAAACGTCTATATTTTTCACGGATAGACCCCGTGAAACGCTAGAAATTGGCGGGGATGTGTCTCTTGTGGCTCACGGGGCTGTTAGGGTCGCACAGAAATCCCTCGGAATGGGAAAACGGGTCATTTTCGTGTTGCCACAATTGGCATACGAACGGCATGAAACTTCCAGAGGCATTTGCAGCAGAAATGCATGTGCACTCAAAAACGTGAATATTTTTTCACGGATAGACCCCGTCAAACGCTCGAATTTGGCGGGGATGTTTCTCTTGTGGGTCACGGGGCTGTTCGGCTCGCACAGAACTCCCTTGGTCCACCTGATTCGTGCATACAGGCAGCAACTAAAACTCTGTAAACCTGCTGTGAGGACATCTAAACAGTGGACCAGTGAGGCTGTTGAGGCTGTGGAAGATTTGCGGGCGTGCTTAGACTGTACTGACTGGGATATGTTCACGACTGCTACCAATAGTCTGGATGAACTCACAGAGGCTGTGTACATCAGCTTCTGTGAGGACTGCTGTATCCCAACACGTACCAGGGTGAACTTTAACAACAACAAGCCCTGGTTCTCAGCAAAGCTCAAAAGGTTGAGGTTGGAGAAGGAGGAAGCGTTTAGGAGTGGGGATAGAGACAGATTCAAGGAGTCGAAGAACAGGTTTAGCAAAGCGGTGAGAGAGGCTAAACGACTGTACTCAGAGACACTAAAACACCAGTTCTCTACTAACGACGCTGCTTCTGTCTGCCAAAGGGCTCAGGCACATCACCAACTACAAACCCAGAGCGCCCCACACCACTAACGACTCCCGCCTAGCCAACGACCTGAACGAGTTCTACCGTAGATTTGAAAGACAATTGGACTGTCCTGAACCACCCCTTCCCACCCAAGAGGCCCCATCCCCCACCCATACTACAGAAACGACTCTCTCCTTTCAGGAGGGAGAAGTTAATGGGCTTTTCAAGAGGCAGAATCCACGCAAAGCAGCCGGGCCGGACTCTGTCTCTCCAGCCACCCTCAGGCACTGCGCTGGCCAGCTGTCTCCGGTGTTCACCAACATCTTTAACACCTCCCTGGAGACATGCCATGTACCAGCCTGTCTCAAGTCCTCCACCATCATCGCTGTGCCCAAAAAGCTAAGGCCAACAGGACTAAATGATTACAGACCGGTCGCCCTTACATCTGTGGTAATGAAGTCTTTTGAGCGCCTGCTCCTGGCACACCTCAAAGCCATCACAGACCCT
>NW_027422682.1:402500-405000 GCF_048934315.1 Petromyzon marinus
CCAGAGGCATTTGCAGCAGAAATGCATGTGCAGTCAAAAAAAAATTGATATTTTTCACGGATAGACCCCGTGAAACGCTAGAAATTGGCGGGGATGTGTCTCTTGTGGCTCACGGGGCTGTTCGGGTCGCACAGAAATCCCTGGGAATGGGAAAACGGGTCATTTTCGTGTTGCCACATTGCGTACGAACCGCATGAAACTTCCAGAGGCATTTGCAGCAGGAATGCATGTGCACTCAAAAACTTCTATATGTTTCACGGATAGACCCCGTGAAACGCTAGAAATTGGCGGGGATGTGTCTCTTGTGGCTCACGGGGCTGTTAGGGTGGCACAGAACTCCCTCGGAATGGGAAAAGGGGTCATTTTCGTGTTGCCACATTGCATAGGAACGCCATGAAACTTCCAGAGGCATTTGCAGCAGAAAGGCACGTGCACTCAAAAATTTTAATATTTTTCACGCATAGACCCCGTCAAACGCTAGAAGTTGGCGGGGATGTCTCTCTTGTGGCTCACGGGGCTGTTAGGGTCGCACAGAAATGCCTCGGAATGGGAAAACGGGTCATTTTTGTGTGGCCACATTGCATAGGAACGGCATGAAACTTCCAGAGGCATTTGCAGCAGGAATGCATGTGCACTCAAAAACGTCTATATTTTTCACGGATAGACCCCGTGAAACGCTATAAATTGGCGGGGATGTCTCTCTTGTGGCTCACGGGCGCTGTTAGTTAGGGTCGCACAGAAATCCCTCGGAATGGGAAAAGGGGTCATTTTCGTGTTGCCACATTGCGTACGAACGGCATGAAACTTCCAGAGGCATCTGCAGCAGAAATGCATGTGCACTCAAAAACGTCTATATTTTTCACGGATAGACCCCGTGAAACGCTAGAAATTGGCGGGGATGTGTCTCTTGTGGCTCACGGGGCTGTTAGGGTCGCACAGAAATCCCTCGGAATGGGAAAACGGGTCATTTTCGTGTTGCCACAATTGGCATACGAACGGCATGAAACTTCCAGAGGCATTTGCAGCAGAAATGCATGTGCACTCAAAAACGTGAATATTTTTTCACGGATAGACCCCGTCAAACGCTCGAATTTGGCGGGGATGTTTCTCTTGTGGGTCACGGGGCTGTTCGGCTCGCACAGAACTCCCTTGGTCCACCTGATTCGTGCATACAGGCAGCAACTAAAACTCTGTAAACCTGCTGTGAGGACATCTAAACAGTGGACCAGTGAGGCTGTGGAAGATTTGCGGGCGTGCTTAGACTGTACTGACTGGGATATGTTCACGACTGCTACCAATAGTCTGGATGAACTCACAGAGGCTGTGTACATCAGCTTCTGTGAGGACTGCTGTATCCCAACACGTACCAGGGTGAACTTTAACAACAACAAGCCCTGGTTCTCAGCAAAGCTCAAAAGGTTGAGGTTGGAGAAGGAGGAAGCGTTTAGGAGTGGGGATAGAGACAGATTCAAGGAGTCGAAGAACAGGTTTAGCAAAGCGGTGAGAGAGGCTAAACGACTGTACTCAGAGACACTAAAACACCAGTTCTCTACTAACGACGCTGCTTCTGTCTGCCAAAGGGCTCAGGCACATCACCAACTACAAACCCAGAGCGCCCCACACCACTAACGACTCCCGCCTAGCCAACGACCTGAACGAGTTCTACCGTAGATTTGAAAGACAATTGGACTGTCCTGAACCACCCCTTCCCACCCAAGAGGCCCCATCCCCCACCCATACTACAGAAACGACTCTCTCCTTTCAGGAGGGAGAAGTTAATGGGCTTTTCAAGAGGCAGAATCCACGCAAAGCAGCCGGGCCGGACTCTGTCTCTCCAGCCACCCTCAGGCACTGCGCTGGCCAGCTGTCTCCGGTGTTCACCAACATCTTTAACACCTCCCTGGAGACATGCCATGTACCAGCCTGTCTCAAGTCCTCCACCATCATCGCTGTGCCCAAAAAGCTAAGGCCAACAGGACTAAATGATTACAGACCGGTCGCCCTTACATCTGTGGTAATGAAGTCTTTTGAGCGCCTGCTCCTGGCACACCTCAAAGCCATCACAGACCCTCTCCTGGACCCCCTTCAGTTTGCCTACAGAGCCAACAGGTCTGTGGACGACGCAGTTAACATGGCCCTCCACTTCACCCTACAGCATGTGGACGCCCCAGCATCCTACGCCAGGATCCTGTTTGTGGACTTCAGCTCTGCCTTCAACACCATCATCCCTGCCCTGCTTCAGGACAAGCTCTTCCAGCTGAACGTGCCCTACTCCACCTGCAGGTGGATCACAGACTTCCTCTCTGACAGGAAGCAGTGCGTTAAGCCGGGAACAGAAGTCTCTGACTCCAGGTCCATCAGCACGGGAACTCCTCAGGGCTGCGTCCTTTGCCCACTGCTCTTCTCCCTGTATACCAACAGCTGCGCCTCCAATCATCTGTCCGTCAAACTCTTGAAGTTTGTCGGACGACACCACCCTCATTGGGCTGATCTCTGGTGG
>NW_027422682.1:415000-417500 GCF_048934315.1 Petromyzon marinus
AACGCTAGAAGTTGGCGGGGATGTCTCTCTTGTGGCTCACGGGGCTGTTAGGGTCGCACAGAAATGCCTCGGAATGGGAAAACGGGTCATTTTTGTGTGGCCACATTGCATAGGAACGGCATGAAACTTCCAGAGGCATTTGCAGCAGGAATGCATGTGCACTCAAAAACGTCTATATTTTTCACGGATAGACCCCGTGAAACGCTATAAATTGGCGGGGATGTCTCTCTTGTGGCTCACGGGCGCTGTTAGTTAGGGTCGCACAGAAATCCCTCGGAATGGGAAAAGGGGTCATTTTCGTGTTGCCACATTGCGTACGAACGGCATGAAACTTCCAGAGGCATCTGCAGCAGAAATGCATGTGCACTCAAAAACGTCTATATTTTTCACGGATAGACCCCGTGAAACGCTAGAAATTGGCGGGGATGTGTCTCTTGTGGCTCACGGGGCTGTTAGGGTCGCACAGAAATCCCTCGGAATGGGAAAACGGGTCATTTTCGTGTTGCCACAATTGGCATACGAACGGCATGAAACTTCCAGAGGCATTTGCAGCAGAAATGCATGTGCACTCAAAAACGTGAATATTTTTTCACGGATAGACCCCGTCAAACGCTCGAATTTGGCGGGGATGTTTCTCTTGTGGGTCACGGGGCTGTTCGGCTCGCACAGAACTCCCTTGGTCCACCTGATTCGTGCATACAGGCAGCAACTAAAACTCTGTAAACCTGCTGTGAGGACATCTAAACAGTGGACCAGTGAGGCTGTGGAAGATTTGCGGGCGTGCTTAGACTGTACTGACTGGGATATGTTCACGACTGCTACCAATAGTCTGGATGAACTCACAGAGGCTGTGTACATCAGCTTCTGTGAGGACTGCTGTATCCCAACACGTACCAGGGTGAACTTTAACAACAACAAGCCCTGGTTCTCAGCAAAGCTCAAAAGGTTGAGGTTGGAGAAGGAGGAAGCGTTTAGGAGTGGGGATAGAGACAGATTCAAGGAGTCGAAGAACAGGTTTAGCAAAGCGGTGAGAGAGGCTAAACGACTGTACTCAGAGACACTAAAACACCAGTTCTCTACTAACGACGCTGCTTCTGTCTGCCAAAGGGCTCAGGCACATCACCAACTACAAACCCAGAGCGCCCCACACCACTAACGACTCCCGCCTAGCCAACGACCTGAACGAGTTCTACCGTAGATTTGAAAGACAATTGGACTGTCCTGAACCACCCCTTCCCACCCAAGAGGCCCCATCCCCCACCCATACTACAGAAACGACTCTCTCCTTTCAGGAGGGAGAAGTTAATGGGCTTTTCAAGAGGCAGAATCCACGCAAAGCAGCCGGGCCGGACTCTGTCTCTCCAGCCACCCTCAGGCACTGCGCTGGCCAGCTGTCTCCGGTGTTCACCAACATCTTTAACACCTCCCTGGAGACATGCCATGTACCAGCCTGTCTCAAGTCCTCCACCATCATCGCTGTGCCCAAAAAGCTAAGGCCAACAGGACTAAATGATTACAGACCGGTCGCCCTTACATCTGTGGTAATGAAGTCTTTTGAGCGCCTGCTCCTGGCACACCTCAAAGCCATCACAGACCCTCTCCTGGACCCCCTTCAGTTTGCCTACAGAGCCAACAGGTCTGTGGACGACGCAGTTAACATGGCCCTCCACTTCACCCTACAGCATGTGGACGCCCCAGCATCCTACGCCAGGATCCTGTTTGTGGACTTCAGCTCTGCCTTCAACACCATCATCCCTGCCCTGCTTCAGGACAAGCTCTTCCAGCTGAACGTGCCCTACTCCACCTGCAGGTGGATCACAGACTTCCTCTCTGACAGGAAGCAGTGCGTTAAGCCGGGAACAGAAGTCTCTGACTCCAGGTCCATCAGCACGGGAACTCCTCAGGGCTGCGTCCTTTGCCCACTGCTCTTCTCCCTGTATACCAACAGCTGCGCCTCCAATCATCTGTCCGTCAAACTCTTGAAGTTTGTCGGACGACACCACCCTCATTGGGCTGATCTCTGGTGGGGATGAGTCTGACTATAGGTGGGAAGCTGACAACCTGGTGACCTGGTGTAGCCAGAACAACTTAGAGCTAAATGCTCTAAGGACAGTTGAGATGGTTGTGGACTTCAGGAAGAATACAGCCCCACTCACCGCCATCACCCTGTTAGACTCCGCAGTCAAAATTGTGGAGTCCTTCCGCTTCCTGGGCACTATTCTCTGCCGGGACCTCAAGTGGGAACTGAACATCAGCTCCCTCGCCAAGAGAGCTCAACAGAGGATGTACTTTCGACGGCAGCTGAAGAAATGCAACCTGCCAAAGACAATGATGGTGCAATTCTATACAGCGATCATTGAATCCATCCTCACCTCCTCCATAACCGTCTGGTACGCTGCTGCCACTGCCAAGGACAAGAGCAGACTGCAGCGTATCATGCACACTGCTGAGAAGGTAATTGCCTGCAATCTACCAACCCTCGAGGACCTGCACACGACAA
>NW_027422682.1:432500-437500 GCF_048934315.1 Petromyzon marinus
AAGTCTAATCTATATAAGTAATGTTGAATAAAGCTTATTTTTAATCTTCTTTGAAGGCAGAAAATAGTAAGGTAAAAATAAAGTCCTCTCTATGCTCTGAAGTAACATATAAAAAAAACTAGCAATAAAAAAAATACCAAGTCTTCGTCTTGGAAAATAACAAAATCTAAAAGAAAAATCTTCTTTGTGGAAAATAGTAAAATAAAAAAACCAAGTCTTCACCTTGGAAAATAACAAAATCTAATCTAAAACATCTTAAATAAAGCTTGTCTGTAGTCTTCTTTGTAGGCAGAAAAAAGTACGTTACAGGACTCTCAAACTGATGTATTCCAAAAATAAAGAATTAAAATAACAAATTCTAATCTATATAAGCGCTCTTGAATAAAGCAGTGTAAAAAAAAAAATAGCAATATAAAAAAAACCAAGTCTTCGTCTTGGAAAATAACAAAATCTAAAAGAAAAGAAAAGTCTTCTTTGTGGAAAATAGTAAAATAAAAAAACCAAGACTTCACCTTGGAAAATAACAAAATCTAATCTAAAACATCTTAAATAAACTTATTTGTAATCTTCTTTGTAGGCAGAAAATAGTAAGTTACAGGACTCTCGAACTGATGTAGTCCAAAAATAAAGAATTAAAATAACAAAGACCAATCTATATAAGTGCTCTTGAATAGGCTTCGTGTAAAAAAAATAGCAATAAAAAAATACCAAGTCTTCGTCTTGGAAAATAACAAAATCTAAAAGAAAAGTCTTCTTTGTGGAAAATAGTAAAATAAAAAAACCAAGACTTCACCTTGGAAAATAACAAAATCTAATCTAAAACATCTTAAATAAAGCTGGTTTGTAGTCTTCTCTCGAATTGATGTAGTGCAAAAATAAAGAATTAAAATAACAAAGTCTAATCTATATAAGTGCTCTTGAATAAAGCTTCCTGTAAAAAAATAGCAAAAAAATACCAAGTCTTCGTCTTGGAAAATAACAAAATCTAAAAGAAAAGAAAAGTCTTCTTTGTGGAAAATAGTAAAATAAAAAAACCAAGACTTCACCTTGGAAAATAACAAAATCTAATCTAAAACATCTTAAATAAAGCTTATTTGTAATCTTCTTTGTAGGCGGAAAATAGTAAGTTACAGGACTCTCGAACTGATGTAGTCCAAAAATAAAGAATTAAAATAACAAAGTCTAATCTATATAAGTGCTCTTGAATAAGTTTCGTGTAAAAAAATGGCAATATAATAAAAATACCAAGTCTTCGTCTTGGAAAATAACAAAATCTAAAAGAAAGGTCTTCTTTATGGAAAATAGTAAAATAAGAATACCAAGACTTCACCTTGGAAAATAACAAAACCATCTTGAAAAAAGCTTATTTTTAATCTTCTTTGTAGGCAGAAAATAGTAAGGCGAAAATAAAGTCCCCTCTAAGCTCTAAAGTAACAAATACGACGTGTTAAAAAAAAAAAAACTAACAATAAAAAAAAGAACCAAGACTTCGTCTTGGAAAATAACAATCTAAATTGTGGAAAATAGTAAAATGAAATAAAAACCGACTTCACCTTCGAAAATAACAAAATCAATCTAAAACAAATGACATCTTAAAACAAAACTATTATTTGTTTCGGAGGTTGTCTATGACTGTTCATAGACCGCATAATTTCCACAGAACATTCTCAGAATATCAAGAGAGAAAAGCAGCGTTCTGCGGGAAATCATCTTGGCCAGTGATGTCGTTCTGGGTTTGGTCAGGCCCAGGGAGGTAAGTACCTCGTTATTCTCAAGGGGCCACTTTCCTCTTGCCCCAACCGGGAATCCAAAGAATGTGACCTTGCTAGCCTTCGTCAGCACTTTGACTTGATCACCAAGAGGGGTATAGTACGAAACTTTGTGCGAGGCAGCATCTGACAAGGTATTCTTTGAAAGCTCAAAACGGACGGTGACATCGATCACAACCGCCTCCTCATCTTTTGCAAACACGAGGTCAGGCTTTCTCATCTCTCCCGTCTCGGATATGAACCGTGGCTCTTTGTATACAGACCAGCCCAATCTAGCCGCTTCGTCTGCCAGAATGTTACTGATCTTGTTATGTCGCGCAATTCTTGCTTTCTGTACTGCAGGACATTGACCGAGAATGTGCGAAAGGGACTCGAGTCTGGCAGAGCATTTCCTGCAGGAACGTAAGGCCCCATCTCTGCCTCTGTTCAAGCTTTCTCTTGTTGGGTAAATATTTGCCCTTAGTTGTAGTGCTGCGATAAAGAAGCATTGTTTAAAGCCGCACCATGGCCTCAACCAAGCATTACTGATTCTATCATGCGCAAAGTTTACAATGCCCCTTCCTTGAACCGGCTTTTCGCACCATCTCTGAAATTCATGCTCCCTCCAATCGCAGGGTCTCGGATATACAGGTTCTTTTGACACCGAGTCCCTGAGAACGAATGTTGGGATTGCATCACTGTCACCCCCTGCTCGTACCCACAAATTACGGTATTCTTCCTCCATACCCTGCGAGGACACAATATTACGGGTGATAGCATCGGACGAGTTTGCTATACGTTGCAGCCTTCTAACTTGAACCGAAGGGATTGTTTTTTCCAGTTTCAAGATGGCAAGGCCTCCGTCTCGGGCTCTGGCATATAACAGTCCATCACAAGTTGAAGCGGGAAGGTGGAGCCATCCTTTTACCGCCTTTCTAATCTCTTGGTCCAACCCACGGAGAGTTGATTGCTTGCAGTCCGAGTGGTCTGCAGGATATAACAATCTGGGTAGGGCATAGGCATTGAGTAGTTCAACCTTCTGAGTTGGCTTCAGAGGCGCCTCATCGATTTTCGAGATCCATGTCTTTAGCTGACAATGTAGATCAGGCTGTATAGTGCCAGTCCAAGGGCCAATTTTCAGACCAAGGTATTTCGTTGATTCATCAGGTTGGATCATATGGACATCTTTATTTTTGATAGTCCATGGGTCGCAGTTGTTCACCGTATATGAATCTTTGGTTGGGCTTATCATGAAGCCCTGGCACTTTCTGGCCTGAACCTCCAATCCCGATAGCCCACAAAATGATTCCAAGATCGCTAGATTGGCGGCCATACCAACCCAAGATTCGCTCACCAACACCAAATCATCAGCAAACGCAAGAGCTGTCACGTGGTCGGTATCAATGGAGTACCCAACTCCGTGTGACTCTAGGGTGCATATCAAAGGGTCCATGGCAAGATTGAAGAGCAGGGGTGACATGGGGTCACCCTGTTTGACACCAACACGTATGCTAATTTCTCGAGTCGACTCGCCATTGCTTTTGAACGAGGTCGTACACCGATCGTAGGCGTTCTGGATGATGCCCACCACGTGTTCATCTACTTTCTTGTGCCTTAACACCCATAAAATATGAGCATGCGAAACCGAGTCAAAAGCTTTCGCTATGTCGATAAACATGACAGCCAACGGCCTGTGCAATTTCTTAGCATGTCTCATAAGGTCCTGTAGCACCTTAAGATTTTCAGAGCAGCCAGATGCCGCTATAAAACCACGCTGCCTTGGGTTTAAGGGACAAGCACGAGCAAGACGTGCAGTCATTATTCTGGAAAATAATCTCAGAATCATTGAACCGATCGTTATTGGTCTCCAGTTCCCCAATTCTTTCAGCTTTTCATCGTCCATAACCTTAGGAATAAGAATCGTCCTATTCTTTTTCAACTCTTTGGGAATAATTCCTGTAATCATCCATGCATTAAATAGGGCTGTCAGTGTCCGACCCTCGGGGTCGGCAGCACAGATTGCAGCCCTTGTTAGGCCATCTGGCCCAGCTGCTGACGTTGGTTTAATGGCCCGTATGGCAGTCTGAACTTCCTCCACCGAAATTAGGGGCTCAAAGTATTCGTTATTTGCAACACCTGATGACTTAAATTGGCCCAGGCCATTGAATGGCAACACCTTCTCCCATTTTTCGCAGTAAAAACGATATACATCTGCGTTCGGGATTCGGCATTCATGACGTTCAGTGCCATCCAGGACTAAGGACGCAAGAAGAGAGCGGTTCTTAAAGAAGAGCTTCTGGTGCTTCATGAAGCTTCCTCGTTTTTCCGCTCTCTTCTTCATCCAAGATCGTGTGGGTAATATCCTGGGTTTAATAATGTCGTTCTCGGGTTTTGAACGTTTGCCTTTGTTTTTCACCAATCTCATCGGACAAAGCATCAATGCTGTGGCAGTTTCTACGAGGGCATCATGTTGGCCCTCGCCGTTAAGCCAAGCCTTTATTGCCTCCATTGCAGGCTTTTCCAGGGTCCCAGAATTCTCATTCGTAAGCCGCTCAGCTGCTTGAGCGAGTATGGATGAAGTCCCCGTTGTTACATTTGGTGGGGGAGACAATGTCTCAAGAGGCCTAGAAGAAAAATGTAAGCTGTCTGACATGGGGGCCCCTGTCTTTTTACTTAGGTCCCGTCTCTTGTCAGAGACTTGCTTGTTGGTCTTAGTCCCAAGCGCTTCAGCAATGATCTTATTGATATTCTTTTTCCCCTGAAACTGCAACTCTAGAAGGGCCAGCTGTTCTACTTCCTTCAAAGACCAGCAGCTACGGTGTACCCCTCTCTGCGAGGTACCCTTTATACCATCTTTAATCCTTTCCTCATTACGGGTGACTGGGTGAGCATGCCTCTTGTGCTGCGAAAGGCCACTTAGAGTCGCAAAGCGTGCCTGGCAACATTCACAGACCATTGGTAAGCTTTCCTCAGTTAACTTTATTCCCCCACATTTGGGGGCATGACAGGCAATCGATCGGTGGTTTGAGTTGGTTTTGTCACATTTAGCGCACTTAAACACCAGAGGAATGTCTCTGTGTTTGATGTTAAAATGTGCAACAAGTTCGGATGCTTTGCCCATGTGTTGTTTACAGATAACGCATATATACTCCAGACTAGGCAGTACAACCGTGATAGTTCCCTTGGTGTCAATGGGAAACTTTCCCAACACGGGTTCCTCAGCCGATATGTCGAGGAAGGACTCCTCCACAT
>NW_027422682.1:445000-447166 GCF_048934315.1 Petromyzon marinus
CGCATGAAACTTCCAGAGGCATTTGCAGCAGGAATGCATGTGCACTCAAAAAAGTGAATATTTCTCACGGATAGACCCCGTGATACGCTAGAAATTGGCGGGGATGTCTCTCTTGTGGCTCACGGGGCTGTTAGGGTGGCACAGAAATCCCTCGGAATGGGAAAACGGGTCATTTTCGTGTCGCCACATTGCATGCGAACCGCATGCAACTTCCAGAGGCATTTGCAGCAGAAATGCATGTGCAGTCAAAAAAAAATTGATATTTTTCACGGATAGACCCCGTGAAACGCTAGAAATTGGCGGGGATGTGTCTCTTGTGGCTCACGGGGCTGTTCGGGTCGCACAGAAATCCCTGGGAATGGGAAAACGGGTCATTTTCGTGTTGCCACATTGCGTACGAACCGCATGAAACTTCCAGAGGCATTTGCAGCAGGAATGCATGTGCACTCAAAAACTTCTATATGTTTCACGGATAGACCCCGTGAAACGCTAGAAATTGGCGGGGATGTGTCTCTTGTGGCTCACGGGGCTGTTAGGGTGGCACAGAACTCCCTCGGAATGGGAAAAGGGGTCATTTTCGTGTTGCCACATTGCATAGGAACGCCATGAAACTTCCAGAGGCATTTGCAGCAGAAAGGCACGTGCACTCAAAAATTTTAATATTTTTCACGCATAGACCCCGTCAAACGCTAGAAGTTGGCGGGGATGTCTCTCTTGTGGCTCACGGGGCTGTTAGGGTCGCACAGAAATGCCTCGGAATGGGAAAACGGGTCATTTTTGTGTGGCCACATTGCATAGGAACGGCATGAAACTTCCAGAGGCATTTGCAGCAGGAATGCATGTGCACTCAAAAACGTCTATATTTTTCACGGATAGACCCCGTGAAACGCTATAAATTGGCGGGGATGTCTCTCTTGTGGCTCACGGGCGCTGTTAGTTAGGGTCGCACAGAAATCCCTCGGAATGGGAAAAGGGGTCATTTTCGTGTTGCCACATTGCGTACGAACGGCATGAAACTTCCAGAGGCATCTGCAGCAGAAATGCATGTGCACTCAAAAACGTCTATATTTTTCACGGATAGACCCCGTGAAACGCTAGAAATTGGCGGGGATGTGTCTCTTGTGGCTCACGGGGCTGTTAGGGTCGCACAGAAATCCCTCGGAATGGGAAAACGGGTCATTTTCGTGTTGCCACAATTGGCATACGAACGGCATGAAACTTCCAGAGGCATTTGCAGCAGAAATGCATGTGCACTCAAAAACGTGAATATTTTTTCACGGATAGACCCCGTCAAACGCTCGAATTTGGCGGGGATGTTTCTCTTGTGGGTCACGGGGCTGTTCGGCTCGCACAGAACTCCCTTGGTCCACCTGATTCGTGCATACAGGCAGCAACTAAAACTCTGTAAACCTGCTGTGAGGACATCTAAACAGTGGACCAGTGAGGCTGTGGAAGATTTGCGGGCGTGCTTAGACTGTACTGACTGGGATATGTTCACGACTGCTACCAATAGTCTGGATGAACTCACAGAGGCTGTGTACATCAGCTTCTGTGAGGACTGCTGTATCCCAACACGTACCAGGGTGAACTTTAACAACAACAAGCCCTGGTTCTCAGCAAAGCTCAAAAGGTTGAGGTTGGAGAAGGAGGAAGCGTTTAGGAGTGGGGATAGAGACAGATTCAAGGAGTCGAAGAACAGGTTTAGCAAAGCGGTGAGAGAGGCTAAACGACTGTACTCAGAGACACTAAAACACCAGTTCTCTACTAACGACGCTGCTTCTGTCTGCCAAAGGGCTCAGGCACATCACCAACTACAAACCCAGAGCGCCCCACACCACTAACGACTCCCGCCTAGCCAACGACCTGAACGAGTTCTACCGTAGATTTGAAAGACAATTGGACTGTCCTGAACCACCCCTTCCCACCCAAGAGGCCCCATCCCCCACCCATACTACAGAAACGACTCTCTCCTTTCAGGAGGGAGAAGTTAATGGGCTTTTCAAGAGGCAGAATCCACGCAAAGCAGCCGGGCCGGACTCTGTCTCTCCAGCCACCCTCAGGCACTGCGCTGGCCAGCTGTCTCCGGTGTTCACCAACATCTTTAACACCTCCCTGGAGACATGCCATGTACCAGCCTGTCTCAAGTCCTCCACCATCATCGCTGTG